>NC_034014.1:2602851-2604139 GCF_000346465.2 Prunus persica
GCCTCAGCTTGAAGGGTTGTCCTTCATAATTATTGGTTTTCAGGGGTGGATCGTGCACTTCTCGACACGTTCCCGTCGGAGGATACTGCAAAAGAGAGCTGGGATTCACATCAGACGAAAGACTATCGGTGTGGTTCGGTTCTTTGTGGGAACTCCCAGCTCTTCGCATTTGTCTGAATTCTGCGAAGGAGTTTCTCACTGACAGCGAAAGACTACAATGCTAGAACATTGACGCTTGCCAATTGACAAATTGACGTGCTCCCTTTCTGTATTCATCTGAAAATCTATAATAAATTTTTATTTAATAGAAACAATAAATTTAATAGTACTCAAAACCTAATACTCTCTCAAGTTATATATGCTCAACCTGTTAAATTGCAGCCATTCTTTATCCATCTGAGAAACAAATTACACCAATCCTCTTCTCACCCAATATCTAAAAGAAAGTGATTTGGTTAAGTGAAAGACAAAATAAAAAGTTCCAAAAGTTGGTACCTTGTTCTAGGTAAATTAAATCAGTGAGTACAAATAGATATATCCAAATTTGCAGAACAAAACCAAAAGCTCAAAAACAATCAAGTAAACCAGTCACACCACTACAAACAAGAAATAGAAGCAATAGAGAAATCATTCAGGCACTTCTCATATATCTGTTACTATATTCTATATATGAAGTAAAAAAAGCTAAAATCAAATTAAGAGAGAAAAATAGTAGTGAGGAATTGAAATAGAGACCTTTGCAAGAGTAGTAGTATTGGAGTTTATAGTTGGTGCCCACTTCTTAGTCCATTCAATTTCAAACAATCTCTTAGTGGCCCTGTACGATGTAGACATACAAAAAAAAAAAAAATTGAGTATAAATTTAACATATTAGAGGATAACATTCTTGAAAGAAATTGGAAAGAATAAAGTAAGAACAAAAGCATATTATGGACTACTCCTTTAATTTTTTTTTCCCCTTTAATTTTTTTCTAAGATTCAGAGAGGGAGAGAAAAAAAAAAAGTCTGTAACAAGAATGAAAAAACAGGGGAAGGAATCATGTTTTGAAATGATTACCCAACTCCTAACCTTAAAATGGGTTAGTTGTAAAATTAATATATTCAAATCAAAACTTACCAAAATCTTTAATAGAAATCTAAATTAAACAAATTAAACTTACCCAGGAATTTCTTTGATAAGAAACCAAACAAAGACATAATGGAGAACAAGAGCAGGGAAGTAGGTACTCACCTGGGCCTTGTCTGGCCATTCAATTAGAGGTCAAGACTGATTTCTTTAAGCTTTAGA